>NC_134461.1:129799511-129802011 GCF_047948215.1 Lycorma delicatula | reverse complement strand
CCCTCTATCGGTTATGTCTCTCTATCACACTTTCTCGCATTCTCTATCTCTCTCTATGCTTTCGGATGTGTGTGTGTGTGTGTGTGTGTGTGTGTGTGTGTGTGTGAGATAATGGATATGTACAGTAAATTGTTAATTGTCAACGTCCCTCTATCGGTTATGTCTCTCTATCACACTTTCTCGCATTCTCTCTCTCTCTGCCTCTGCTTTCCGATGTGTGTGTGTGTGTGTGTGTGTGTGTGTGTGAGATAATGGATATGTACAGTAAATTGTCAATTGTCAACGTCCCTCTATCGGTTATGTCTCTCTATCACACTTTCTCGCATTCTCTCTCACTCTCTCTCTGCTTTCCGATGTGTGTGTGTGTGTGTGTGTGTGTGTGTGTGTGTGTGTGTGTGTGTGTGTGTGTGTGTGTGTGTGAGATAATGGATATGTACAGTAAATTGTCAATTGTCAACGTCCCTCTATCGGTTATGTCTCTCTATCACACTTTCTCGCATTCTCTCTCTCTCTCTCTCTCTGCTTTCCGATGTGTGTGTGTGTGTGTGTGTGAGATAATGGATATGTACAGTAAATTGTCAATTGTCAACGTCCCTCTATCGGTTATGTCTCTCTATCACACTTTCTCGCATTCTTTCTCTCACTCACTCTCTCTCTGCATTCCGATGTGTGTGTGTGTGTGTGTGAGATAATGGATATGTACAGTAAATTGTCAATTGTCAACGTCCCTCTATCGGTTATGTCTCTCTATCACACTTTCTCGCATTCTCTCTCTCTCTCACTGCTTTCCGATGTGTGTGTGTGTGTGTGTGTGTGTGTGTGTGTGTGTGTGATAATGGATATGTACAGTAAATTGTCAATTGCCAACGTCCCTCTATCGGTTATGTCACTCTATCACACTTTCTCGCATTCTCTCTCTCTCTCTCTCTCTCTCTGCTTTCCGATGTGTGTGTGTGTGTGTGTGTGTGTGTGTGTGTGTGTGTGTGTGTGTGTGAGATAATGGATATGTACAGTAAATTGTCAATTGGCAACGTCCCTCTATCGGTAATGTCTCTCTATCACACTTTCTCGCATTCTCTCTGTCTGCTTGCGGATGTGTGAGTGTGTGTGTGTGTGTGTGCGTGTGTGTGAGATAATGTGTATGTACAGTAAATTGTCAATTGTCAAAGTCCCTCTATCGGTAATGTCGCTCTATCACACTTTCTCGCATTCCCTCTCTCTCTCTCTGCTTGCGGATGTGTGAGTGTGTGTGAGTGTGTGTGTGTGTGCGTGTGTGTGAGATAATGTGTATGTACAGTAGATTGTCAATTGTCAATGTCCCTCTATCGGTAATGTCTCTCTATCACACTTTCTCGCATTCTCTCTCTCTCTCTGCTTGCGGATGTGTGTGTGTGTGTGTGCGTGTGTGTGTGCGTGTGTGTGAGATAATGTGTATGTACAGTAAATTGTCAATTGTCAATGTCCCTCTATCGGTAATGTCTATCACACTTTCTCGCATTCTCTCTCCCTCTCTCTCTCTCTCTCTGCTTGCGGATGTGTGAGTGTGTGTGTGTGTGTGCGTGTGTGTGAGATAATGTGTATGTACAGTAAATTGTCAATTGTCAATGTTCCTCTATCGGTAATGTCACTCTATCACACTTTCTTGCATTCTCTCACTCTCTCTCTCTCTGCTTGCGGATGTGTGTGTGTGTGTGTGTGTGTGTGTGTGTGTGCGTGTGTGTGAGATAATGTGTATGTACAGTAAATTGTCAATTGTCAATGTCCCTCTATCGGTTATGTCGCTCTATCACACTTTCTCGCATTCTCTCTCTCTCTCTCTGCTTTCCGATGTGTGTGTGTGTGTGTGTGTAGGAGTGTGTGTGAGATAATGGATATGTACAGTAAATTGTCAATTGTCAACGTCCCTCTATCGGTTATGTCGCTCTATCACACTTTCTCGCATTCTCTCTCTCTCTCTCTGCTTTCCGATGTGTGTGTGTGTGTGTGTGTAGGAGTGTGTGTGAGATAATGGATATGTACAGTAAATTGTCAATTGTCAACGTCCCTCTATCGGTTATGTCTCTCTATCACACTTTCTCGCATTCTCTCTCTCTCTCTCTCTGCTTTCCGATGTGTGTGTGTGTGTGTGTGTGTGTGTGAGATAATGGATATGTACAGTAAATTGTCAATTGTCAACGTTCCTCTATCGGTTATGTCAATCTATCACACTTTCTCGCATTCTCTCTCTCACTCTCTCTGCTTTCGGATGTGTGTGTGTGTGTGTGTGTGTGAGATAATGGATATGTACAGTAAATTGTCAATTGTCAACGTCCCTCTATCGGTAATATCTCTCTATCACACTTTCTCGCATTCTCTCTCTCTCTCTCTCTCTCTCTCTGCTTTCGGATGTGTGTGTGTGTGTGTGTGTGTGTGTGTGTGTGTGTGTGTGTGAGATAATGGATATGTACAGTAAATTATCAATTGTCAACGTTCCTCTATCGGTTATGACTCTCTATCACAC
>NC_134461.1:129784511-129787011 GCF_047948215.1 Lycorma delicatula | reverse complement strand
CTCTCTCTGCTTTCCGATGTGTGTGTGTGTGTGTGTGTGTGTGTGTGTGTGTGTGTGTGTGTGTGTGTGTGTGTGTGTGTGAGATAATGGATATGTACAGTAAATTGTCAATTGTCAACGTCCCTCTATCGGTTATGTCTCTCTATCACACTTTCTCGCATTCTCTCTCTCTCTCTCTCTCTGCTTTCCGATGTGTGTGTGTGTGTGTGTGTGAGATAATGGATATGTACAGTAAATTGTCAATTGTCAACGTCCCTCTATCGGTTATGTCTCTCTATCACACTTTCTCGCATTCTTTCTCTCACTCACTCTCTCTCTGCATTCCGATGTGTGTGTGTGTGTGTGTGAGATAATGGATATGTACAGTAAATTGTCAATTGTCAACGTCCCTCTATCGGTTATGTCTCTCTATCACACTTTCTCGCATTCTCTCTCTCTCTCACTGCTTTCCGATGTGTGTGTGTGTGTGTGTGTGTGTGTGTGTGTGTGTGTGATAATGGATATGTACAGTAAATTGTCAATTGCCAACGTCCCTCTATCGGTTATGTCACTCTATCACACTTTCTCGCATTCTCTCTCTCTCTCTCTCTCTCTCTGCTTTCCGATGTGTGTGTGTGTGTGTGTGTGTGTGTGTGTGTGTGTGTGTGTGTGAGATAATGGATATGTACAGTAAATTGTCAATTGGCAACGTCCCTCTATCGGTAATGTCTCTCTATCACACTTTCTCGCATTCTCTCTGTCTGCTTGCGGATGTGTGAGTGTGTGTGTGTGTGTGTGCGTGTGTGTGAGATAATGTGTATGTACAGTAAATTGTCAATTGTCAAAGTCCCTCTATCGGTAATGTCGCTCTATCACACTTTCTCGCATTCCCTCTCTCTCTCTCTGCTTGCGGATGTGTGAGTGTGTGTGAGTGTGTGTGTGTGTGCGTGTGTGTGAGATAATGTGTATGTACAGTAGATTGTCAATTGTCAATGTCCCTCTATCGGTAATGTCTCTCTATCACACTTTCTCGCATTCTCTCTCTCTCTCTGCTTGCGGATGTGTGTGTGTGTGTGTGCGTGTGTGTGTGCGTGTGTGTGAGATAATGTGTATGTACAGTAAATTGTCAATTGTCAATGTCCCTCTATCGGTAATGTCTATCACACTTTCTCGCATTCTCTCTCCCTCTCTCTCTCTCTCTCTGCTTGCGGATGTGTGAGTGTGTGTGTGTGTGTGCGTGTGTGTGAGATAATGTGTATGTACAGTAAATTGTCAATTGTCAATGTTCCTCTATCGGTAATGTCACTCTATCACACTTTCTTGCATTCTCTCACTCTCTCTCTCTCTGCTTGCGGATGTGTGTGTGTGTGTGTGTGTGTGTGTGTGTGTGTGCGTGTGTGTGAGATAATGTGTATGTACAGTAAATTGTCAATTGTCAATGTCCCTCTATCGGTTATGTCGCTCTATCACACTTTCTCGCATTCTCTCTCTCTCTCTCTGCTTTCCGATGTGTGTGTGTGTGTGTGTGTAGGAGTGTGTGTGAGATAATGGATATGTACAGTAAATTGTCAATTGTCAACGTCCCTCTATCGGTTATGTCGCTCTATCACACTTTCTCGCATTCTCTCTCTCTCTCTCTGCTTTCCGATGTGTGTGTGTGTGTGTGTGTAGGAGTGTGTGTGAGATAATGGATATGTACAGTAAATTGTCAATTGTCAACGTCCCTCTATCGGTTATGTCTCTCTATCACACTTTCTCGCATTCTCTCTCTCTCTCTCTCTGCTTTCCGATGTGTGTGTGTGTGTGTGTGTGTGTGTGAGATAATGGATATGTACAGTAAATTGTCAATTGTCAACGTTCCTCTATCGGTTATGTCAATCTATCACACTTTCTCGCATTCTCTCTCTCACTCTCTCTGCTTTCGGATGTGTGTGTGTGTGTGTGTGTGTGAGATAATGGATATGTACAGTAAATTGTCAATTGTCAACGTCCCTCTATCGGTAATATCTCTCTATCACACTTTCTCGCATTCTCTCTCTCTCTCTCTCTCTCTCTCTGCTTTCGGATGTGTGTGTGTGTGTGTGTGTGTGTGTGTGTGTGTGTGTGTGTGAGATAATGGATATGTACAGTAAATTATCAATTGTCAACGTTCCTCTATCGGTTATGACTCTCTATCACACTTTCTCGCATTCTCTCTCTCTGCTTTCCGATGTGTGTGTGTGTGTGAGATAATGGATATGTACAGTAAATTGTCAATTGTCAACGTCCCTCTATCGGTTATGTCTCTCTATCACACTTTCTCGCATTCTCTCTCTCTCTCTCTCTGCTTTCGGATGTGTGTGTGTGTGTGTGTGTGTGTGTGTGTGTGTGTGTGTGTGTGTGTGTGTGAGGTAATGGATATGTACAGTAAATTGTCAATTGTCAACGTCCCTCTATCCGTTATGTCACTCTATCACACTTTCTCGCATTCTCTCTCTCTCTCTCTGCTTTCGGATGTGTGTGTGTGTGTGTGTGTGTGGGT
>NC_134461.1:129759511-129762011 GCF_047948215.1 Lycorma delicatula | reverse complement strand
TCTTTATCTTTACAAAAAAAAAATGAATACAATGTAGGAATATTGATTAGTAACATCTATATCAAAAAATTTATGCTGAAAATAGCATTTTTTCAGTCAAGGGTGAAGATGTTGGAGAAACCTCTTCCTAGATCTATCTAGTAAAATATATTTTGGTTAAACTACTTCAGATCATGAATTTCAAAACTCTCTACTCTTACTTCTCCTACAACTATCCTGTTCAACAATAATCCTGTCTTTTAACTTTTTCATAGTTAAAAGAAACCACTACAGTAAAAGCAACTACATCTGAATCACTAATATAACAGCAATACTAACCCCTTGGTTTTCTGTTTTTGTAAGGTAATATGGAACGGAGCACAAGTATGTCGGAAGATGTTTTACCCTCATATTTGTTGCAGGCCCTGGACTTCTATCCCTTGCTGCTGTTTCTTTCTAATTAGTTGGCATGTAGTTAATTTTAATAACAGGTATTAAAATTATTACAGGTATAAAATTATTTGTTTTTAAACTGGATGGAATTTGGAATTTTGTATTGCGTTCTGATCTTATTAGATTGTGTAAGTTTGAAAATTTTGACTACGGTTATCCTTGGGAGAATTGCTAAATTTTTGCATCCTTTCTTCCTCTGTTCTCTGAAGGCCTTGGCAGTATCTTTTGGTCTAGCAGGGATGCACCTGACGGGGCCTTAGTTTATGAAGGGGATAACACACTCTCTTTAAGTGAGTTGCAAAGAAATGCTGAGGCAGTCACCTTTCTTGTATACAGACTGAGATGAAGAAGAGAAACTGGATTTTATCAATGTTTCTTCTTCATCTTTTTCCATTAACTCTGGTTTCAGGAGATGAATTTCTTGCTTCTTAAGTCTCTTCTTTTTTTGTTTACCTGACTTACTGAGTTCAATGGTTGTAATTATTTACAATGGTAACATTATAACCGCTTCCTCATCTGATCATTATTGCCCGCCCTTATCCCTTTTTTCTTTTCTGTTTAGTCTCCGGAATCACCACAAGGTATTACTTCAGAAGATGAATGAGGATGATATTGATATGTATGAATGTAAATGAAATGTAGTCTTGTACAATCTCAGATCAACCATTTCTGAGATGAAACCTAACTCCCAAAGAGTACCGATATCCAAAATCTAGTATTCAAAATCTCGGTATAAAAGTAATTGCCCCTATCCCTGACCTTTGTTTATTTCACTTCTTAAAATTATTACATTTTTATGTGTGATATGGTTGATGATAGCAACACCTCTCAGTCTTAAAACATTGGTTTGTCTTTTTCATTATTTAAAATAAAACATTTTAATCTTCAAGTCCCAGCAATGCAGTTATGAATGAAATTTTCTTCTATTTCATAACGTTTGAGTATGTTAATAAGCAATTCTTTTCTGAAAATTAAGAATATCAAGTTTATTATTAATGTCGGTCGACATGCTTATTGTGTCGACAAGATTACTGGCAAATATTGGTTCTACGTTGATGTGGAAAGCTTTTATAATATTCATTATATCTTAGAATGAAATTGTACCCTGTTTGACTGATGTAGAAAATTGTGTGGTTTGAACAATTCAGTTTACATACTACAGAATAGTGAAATATTCCAGGTTGTTTCTTTTCTGTGTAAAATTGTTTATTTTGTCTGACCAATGTTTGAAAAGCCACACTGCATCCAGATTTTTTTAATTTATAAGCTATTTTCTCCGATTCTTTATGTTTTATATATATTAATATGATGTATTTTTTGTTTCACTTACCTTTTTTAGTATTTTTATTAATTTTGTATAAGACTATCGATGAGTGTGCTGTTACACGGAATGAGAATCTGGGTGTTAGACATTCTGTAGTAAAGAGTCCTTATGTGCTCTTTAGGGGACATGAGTAGATTATACTTAAGCAGATAGTTTATGAGGCTGATTACTTAAGATGTTGTGGATGAGCATGTTAATTATCTATTGTTCTTGGTGTATTCTGAAAGTATGTTTTTGTTTATTCTTTTGTTAGGTAAGATCAAAATTATTTTTTATTATCTTTAAAGTTTAATTTGTGGCATTTTCTTAAAGTATTTTAATAGTAATTCACAATGCTTCGTGTTATCTTAGGGATCATTGACTTATATGTTTCAGGAAATTATTTTACGGCCATATTTTTTGTAAGAAGTTATTTTTGTTCTATACTTTGAAAAAAGATTTCTACTATAATGCTGCATTATATAGGTTTGTAATAAAAGAAAAATAACAAGTACTGATTAAAAAAATAAGAAAACCATGAACATTTAATACAGAGATAAATTGACTTACCAGCCTGGATTTTCAAAAATATTTCTCATTATAGTATGCGGGACGCAACAATTATGGTATCCCATACCAATATATGACCGCCATACTTGGTTAAGTTCTGCAATTTTTCTAATTTTTTTTATAAGTTCATATTCACCTGTAAATTTAAATATGAATAATAATTTTTAAATTAATCCCATAAAGTTAAGTACAAAG